>NC_136061.1:1777559905-1777569905 GCF_964261635.1 Lissotriton helveticus
AGACCATATATAGTTAGGAATTAGCATTTACAAAACCTTGAAAATTCACTGAAAAAACCATAGGTTATACACCATATATAGTTAGGAATTAGCATTTAAAAAACCTTATTTTACTCACACAAAACCATTGAAATTCCATATATAGTTAGTTGCACTAACTATATATCGCGCACCCGCAATCCACTGCTGATGATGTCACATATTACATCATTCATGACATGGTCAGTGACATCACTGATGACATCACTGATGACATCTCAAATGACATCACTGATGAGATCACTGATGACATCATCCAGTGACTGTGTGTTTTTGTAAAGTTTAAATATGTTTTACATATTGAAGAATGAGTAGATGTATAAGTGTCTGGACGAAGGATTTAGTAGGTGCATGACTGAATGTATGAGTGAGTGATTAAATGTGTCTCACTGAGTGCATGGGTTAGTGACTAAACTGTCTTAATTTGTGCATCATTATGTCTGTTGTTCTGTAAACTGCTGCATGTGTTGATCAGTAGCTATATGATTAACTATATGGGTTATTGATTGATTGTCCAAGTATTTGTATGGGAGACTGAGTGTGTGTGTGGCTGGCTGGGAGGTGTGTGACTGTGCAGATCAATGTGTACTTGTATCAATGATTGTATAAGAAAGTAAGTATGTGTTAGTATATGTTTGAAAATGTAAGGTGCTCTATGTTTAACTGTATAGACAAGAAAATGGAAGTGTGATTGATTCTTTACAGGACTGACTAGGTGTGTGAGCAACTCCATGGATGAGTGGCAGACTGAGTGTCTGTATAGGTGTATGAGTGCATATGATAGTGTTGTAAAGATGAGTGATTGTATGTATGAATGATTGTATGGGTGAATGAGTGAAGGTGTGTGTAGACGTAGCAATCAGTGAGTGCGTATGTAGTAACTAGTATTGGTGTGTCAATGGTTTCAAAAATTATACTCTTTTTAACACTGGGTGAAACAGAGGTTATATTAAAATGTGAGGAGATGCATTGTATTGTCACATGAATGATATCATCAGTGATGTGGTCATTGATGTCAAATGAGATGTCATCAGTGATGTCATCAGTGATGTCACTGACCATGTCATGAATGATGTAATATGTGACATCATCAGCAGTGGATTGCGGGTGCGCGATATATAGTTAGTGCAACTAACTATATATGGAATTTCAATGGTTTTGTGTGAGTAAAATAAGGTTTTTTAAATGCTAATTCCTAACTATATATGGTGTATAACCTATGGTTTTTTCAGTGAATTTTCAAGGTTTTGTAAATGCTAATTCCTAACTATATATGGTCTATAACCTATGGTTTTTTCAGTGAATTTCATTGGTTTTTTAAAAGCTAATATCTATACCTGTAAAATGTATTCTTTAAATCCAAAAGTATATTTTATATGTTTATTAACTTTTTTTTTTTATATATTTTTTTCTTCGTTCCCGCTTCGCGAATCGGGAAGCTTCCCGTTAGCTGACCTTGATGCCGCGAAATAGACCGCGAGCATATAAACGTTTCTTTACCGCAACTGCCGCGTTAGAAAACAACATCATCACGCCTCCCGTCCGGATGACGTTTCGCGTTGTCGTGTGATACGTCATATGACGTGCTACGTTAGCGAACTGGTACGCTTACCGAGTCGCAAAGCACAGGTTTCTGGAAGCAAACCGGGAGGCCCTGCAAAGCGCGTAACGTAAACACAGCAGGTCATGTGACTTGGTAATAACACTTTTCATTGGTTCATTTCACTTTTGGTTTCCTAATGATGTAAGAAGCTTCCCGTTAGCTCAATTTGATGCCGCGACCCGGTCCGCGAACCGGTAAACGTTCCGTTAGCGCAACTGCCACGTTAGAAATCATTATCGTGACGCGTCGCGGAAGCGTGACGTATCACGTTGTCGTGTAATGCGTCTTATGACGCGCCGCGTTAGCTCACCCGGAAGTGCTCCTGGGCGCGGACCGAGGCGCGAAACGCAGCTCCCCGGAAGCGATCCGCGGCGCGTCGCGTAAGCGCGACGTATCGCGTTACCGCGTAATGCGTCTTATGACGTACCGCGTTAGCGCACCCGGAAGTGCTCCGGGGCACGGACCAAGGCGCGAAGCGCAGCGACCCGGAAGCTATCCGAGGCGCGTTCCGCAGCGCGTAACATAAGCGTGAGAGGTCATGTGACTTAATAACACTTTTCATTGGTTCATTTCACTTTTGGTTTCATAATGTTGTTAGGCTTGGTCATGTGACCTAAAAATAACACTTTTCATTGGTTTAGAACTATTTTTTTTTCTCAAATGATGAAAACCCCTCCTTCTTTTTACCTCATTCTTACTTTCTATTTCCAGAGAGCAAGACCTATTTTTCACAATGGCTTCTGTAATAGCTGCAGCTGGTGCTTCTCAGCAACCACCACCACCACCAAAAGGACCACCACCAACACTGGACTTTGGTAGAGAGGAAGATAATGAGGACGAAGAGGAGGAGGAGGAGGAAGAGCAAGTAAGGCAGTTCCTGCCAGAAACACCAAGGCAGAGCCATATTAAAGACCACTACATATGGCAATTCTTTAAAATTCCACCTGGACAAAAGAAGGTCAATGCACCCCAGGTGTCTTGTTTGATTTGCAAAAATATACTTTCTCGTGGCAACCCCAACAAGAAATACAGCTTTGGCAATCATACAATGATTCGCCACATGGAGCGATGGCATCCTAATAATCTTTCCCAAGCACAAGTAAGGGATCTTGCTGCCAACCCCCCAGATGTCATCCCCAGCACCAACAGGGGTCAAAGCTCATTCGCCGGACCAGAAGGCCGAGAAATAATCCCCAATATTCAAGCTCCTTTTGCACACTACAAAATAGTTTGTATATATTGTGGAGGAACTATTGCTTATGGAGAGAAGAGTATTACTTTGATTAACCGAGCTGGAGAAAATCATAAATGCTACAAGATGAGAAAACAATGAATCCTTTTTATTTTTTTTTGCTCCTGTTGAGACATGTTCTAACCCTGCTTTTTTGTTATTTCCCCCTTACAAAACACAAAAAAAACAAAATAGTTTTCAAAAATCCAAAAAAAATCAAAAAATTGTTCAGAAAATTCATTAAAAAAAAGAAAAAAAAGAAAAAGAATAAAAAAACAGTTCTTTTCAGAACTACCTTCCATTTATAACAAAATTGCCAAAATGTTTATACCCTGTCTTTCTTTTCTCCTCATAGTACGCTCCTCCGACCGCTTCCCGGTACGCGTACCGGGCGCTACCGCCCTTTTAAAGCCTCCACATTGACGCCGCCTCACGTGCCAACGTAGTTTTCTCCGCATTTTACACCCTATGCCGCATAACAGGTCATGTGACTTGTTTATAAAACTTTTCATTGGTTCATTTTACTTTTGGTTTCCTAATGATGGAAGGCATGATCATGTGACCTAAAAACAACACTTTTCATAGGATGAAAACTTTTTTTTTTTCCCAAACGATGAAAGCCCCACCTTGTTTCTGGATGTTTCAGACTGAAGCTGGCGTCAGCATGAAAGCACCACCATCTCGTAGCTCAGTCGTGGTCATTCCGCGAGCAATCATGGCAGCCGCTCCCCACCAGAAGCCTGCAGGAGTCGGAGCCCCCAAAACTTTTGATGAATTCTCAAGGCGGAGGGGACGCTTTCGAGAATGGGGTCCAAGACCTAGCAGACAAGCGTCCGATTTCCAAGGTGTCCCAGGGCCATTTCAGTGGACCAGGCCCAAAAAGGAAACATCCTGCCGCCATTTTGAGAGTCCTGTGACAGCCGCCTATCGCTGCACCGCAAGAGTGGGCGCAACTCAGCTGAATTGCGGCTTTTGACACAGTGGACCAAAAACGGACGGAATGGCAACTGAAACGGTAAAGGGGCGCCCCACTACAACAGATGACACTCCACCTGGAGAGGCCCGTTCACGCCGCCTCCCCCGGGGCGCTCCACGCCGTTATTCGGAGCAGCATTGTAGGATACCAAAACCAGTGCGGCAACTTACTGGACATCACCTTGGTGCCATCGTTCTGCTGCCTTGGAACTATTCGCGCAACAGTTTGCTACTGATGACCCACCCCCCGCGACGCCCCATGCCGTTATTTGCTGGGTGGCAACTTACTAGACATCACTTTCGTGTCATCTAGATTTCGGCGCGTTCTGCTGCCTTGGAACTATTCGCACAACAGTTTGCTACTGATGACCCACCCCCCGCGACGCCCCACGCCGGAAATCTGGACGTTGTGCTGCGTTGGGACTATTCGCACAGCCGACCGCTACTTCGTTGTTTTTCCCTAAAAATGTTTATATGTTATGACTATTTTTGTTTTCTTGTATATATTTATAAATTATTAAAGTTTTATAATCTTACTACTTTGTCGGAGTGCTATATATTTTTAATGTGACACATAATTGTAAAAACTTTGATGTACAAACAGTCATCCCTGGAATCTTCCGCTTCAGGCTCGGTCCCCTCCCCAATCACAATACAGGATGGTTTTCAGATAATAGCAACGCTTCTGCTGTGACGGATCTCATCGAGTGTGGGCCTTGATCTACTATAACTCCTTTGAAGAGGGGTGATTCTTTACAGCTGTGGCCATAAACTACATCTGCAGGGCTAGCTGATACCCTAGGACCAGCCTGGACAATCGGACACAGAGGAAAAGGAGTGTCAGAGGGTGCGGTAGTGAATAGGGCGAAAGGGAGATGTCGGGCGGGCACAGGGTGTGATTCTCAGGGAACAGCAGCGCAGATGGGGGAGGTTTATTACCCATGCATAAGACAGAGAGCGGGGGTGACCACTGCCTGGGGGAGATGCTTGCGAGGGTGGGGAGCCATGCTAAGGATCGACAGCGTGCACAGAGTGGGTCTGGTCAAGGCATCTAAAATGGCTGCCGTGCACGACAAAAGTGTGGCATTTGAAAAAAGACAAGATGGCGCAGACAATGTTTTTCAACACTTCCTGATTTCCTTCGAATCGAACGTTAACAGACGTTGGGGCATATTACCAAAGTTAAGCGATATTTATCCCTAACGATGCTTAGCAACGATTTTTTTACCGTCAGAAATTATCGCAGATAAACCTTGCTATTATCAAAGTTTATCGGAAATACGATAAAAAACGACCGCAATGCATTAATATCGCTGAAAACTCAGCGATATTCATGCATTACCGAGCTAATGCTCTTAGCCATGTTATCCACCTCCCATTGGATAACATGGCTAAGAACTGCTCAGGGCAGGTGGTAGCTTTTGGAGATATTCGCCCTTATCTCGAATATTTCCAAAAGTTGATAATAGGAGATAGCGATGTTAGCGACTGTTTCCAGTCGCTAACATCTTGGCATGCCCACTTTGCATGTCATTAGTGATAAATATCACTCACATGCAAAGTGGGGCCCAAGATGGTCGCTATCTTTTACTAGCCGTCGCTAACTGGTGTTAGCAACAGCTAGGTAATACACATATAATTTTATCTCCGCGAAGCGGAGCGCTGTTACAGATATATATCTTGTTTCTGAACGTTAATTTCTCAAAATGCACTGAAGCACATATATTGAGACCTAGCAAAGGCACATCGGGCTACCAGTCCCTACAATTTTGCCAAGTTTCGTGCAAATCCATTCAGCTGTTCGATCCTACCGAGAGACAAGATGGCGGCCGCTACGGACTGTTTGGAATGTTTACAGACACCGGAGAGCCAATCAGCTTCGCTTCGCAAAGCTCCGTAACGCGAAAAGTACGCGAAGCGGTGCGCTGTTACAGATATATACCTTTTTTTGAACGTTAATTTCTCAAAATCCACTGGAGCACATATATTGAGATCTAGCAAAGGCACATCGGGCTACCAGTCCCTACAATTTTGCCAAGTTTCGTGCAAATCCATTCAGCTGTTCGATTATTATTATTTTTATTTTTTTTTGCCCCGCGGGGCCCTTTTAAAACCTCCACATCAAACCTAGGGGGTGAGCGACAATGTACTATGCCCCCTTATGGTCATTTGCCCCTTCGCTTTGGCCTCCTCTTGTCTCTCGATCCTACCGAGAGACAAGATGGCGGCCGCTACGGACTGTTTGGAATGTTGACAGACGCCGGAGAACCAATCAGCTTCGCTTCACAAAGCTCCGTTGCGCGGAAAGTACGCGTAGCGGAGCGCTGCCCAGTCCGCTGTTACAGATATATATCTTTTTTTGAACATTAATTTCTCAAAATCCACTGAAGCACATATATTGAGACCTACAAAAGGCACATCGGGCTACCAGTCCCTACAATTTTGCCAAGTTTCGTGCAAATCCATTCAGCCGTTCGGGCTAAAAGTGAGGCCAACCGCCCTATGGAAATTAACATGGGAAAAACGCGTTTTGGGACCCCCCTTTTTTCTCGGCCCCCCCTTGACGAACCCCCCCAAAATTTTCAGGGGCTGCTCAGAAACAAAATGTGCAATTTTCCTGAAAATTTCAGCCAATTCCGTCCACAAACGCCAAAGTTATTAGACATAGAATTTTCAAAAAACCCATAGAGAAAAAATCCTAACTATATATACCTACTGGCGACCGCCAGTAGGTAATACATATATATATATATATATATACATATACATATACATATACATATACATATATATATATATATATATATATATAAATAAAAGCAGAAAGAGGCTTACCTCAATAAAGAAAGGTTTTGCAGCACTGCCTGACCCACTGCAGTTTGTTGCTGACTGCACGTCTAGGTAGTAAGGTCTGGCAAATGTGTGGGCTAAAGACCACTTTGCTGCTCTACAGACATCTGGTAATGGTAAACCAGCAAAAAAAGCAGCTTTTGCCGCCATACCTCTTGTTGAATGGGCTCCCCAACCCTATGCTTCAAAGGCTTACCGAATTTAAGGTGGCAGTTAGGGATAATGGATGTTTGCTAAATGGATACCTAGCTAAGACCTGACCAAATCTACCAGATCCGGTAGCACTTCATGCACGTGCATTGATAGCGGATTTATGCTTCGTCTTCTATCTTTTCCACTTCAAGGAGTAGGTTTTAGTGTGGAAGTGGCTCTTGCTGCTTTAAGAACATTTCTGCAGATGGGTGGGATATTTAAGGATGCAAACTCTAGGTCTGCAGCAGTCAAGTGCATTAAGGCTGGTCTGTGGTGTAAGATCTGCCCTCGGTTCTTGGACAGACGAAATTAATCTGCTTTGAAGTGGATTGGGAGGCGTTAATAGTTTGTGAACCAGAACGGTATGGTATAAACAAGAGCAACCAGAAGAACTGTAATTACTCTTTCTTCATTTTCTGCAGTACCCTAGGGACTCGTGGTATCGGTTGAAAAGCGTAAGCAAACTTTACTGAATAAGGAATCGAAACGCTTCCCCCTTTGATTCCAAACACCACCGTCTGCTTGCAAAGTTTCTGCACTGGCCATTGATTGCAGTCACAAATAAATCTTTGTAGGGCTTTACCCTCTTTTGCAGAGTAAGGCTAGTAGTTTTAAGTCTATCTGCCAGATGTGGCAGTCCACATGTCTAATGTGGAGTGCATCTGCCTTCTGATTTTGCAGGCCTGAACATGCTCCACTGTAAGGCTGATGTCATGACGTACAGCCCAGTGCCATGCCTACTGTTCTTTTCTCAATATCAGTATCAGAACTGGATTTGCCGTTTGTCTGACCGTATGTCGGCTCCCAAAAATAGCATCCTTCTTGACGGCATTCAAATGGATTCATGTAATTAAGTGCCCCAACAGATATATCATTTGTGAGAACTCGCCACATGTTTGTCAAAACAAAGAGGATTTTGTTTCAGCCAGTCGTCGATGTAAGGTTATACCCCTACCCACTGACTGGGTAAAATAGCTACCACTGGAGCCAGGTGGCCTTTTGTGAATATACATAAATATGTTTAGCCCAACACACTCAATACACAAATATCACAAAATATACAATCAGTAATGCAGGAATTTTTTTTTGTGAACACACTGGGTGCCGATTTTAGGGTAAGAGGCAGTGCACTGAACTGGTAGTTTGGTGCATCCGCCATAAATTGGAGGTTCTTGTGCTGACTGGAATGCATTGGTAGATGAAAATATGGGGAAACATCCTTTGCAACGCAACTTTTACAACGCACTACCATTAAGACACAACTTTTACAACGCAAGTCATTACAACGAATTGCGCTGGAGGGCGCTCTGGGATAGGGAATAGTTTAATTACTATCCAACACCTTCTCTACTATCCACGGGGACTGGAGTTGGAATAGTAAATGAAACTATTCACTATCCAGCGCCCCCCAACGCAAGTCGTTGTAACGACTTGCGTTGTAAAACCTGCGTCGTAATGGCATGCGTTGTAAAAGCATGTGTTGTAACGTCATACATCCGAAAATATGCATCCTCCAGATCTATTGATTCCACAAAGTCGTGACCAGTTATGGAATGCAAGAAGAACAATTGATGGACAGAATGCAGAACAATGTCATACATTCACCCAAGTACAGAGATCTGGGCCTAAATCCATCTTTTTTTGCTCACCATGCCATTTCAGTTTGGACCCAGCCATTGCAAATCTGTCTTGACCCTGTGCCCAATGGGAACAGTCCAACCCAAACTGCCAGGCCAGGTCCTTCCTGGACTGGAAACAAGCATCCTCGGACCGGTTTATCAGCCAGGATAGCTTGACTCCAGTGGCATGGAGAGCATGGGACTCACGTCTGAGCATACCCGTCTCACTCGGGGTGACAGGTTATAGAATGCAGCACATCCAACACTGTCAACATTCGGAATGTTTATTTCTTTATGTACTTGTTCAGAGTCCTTTGGTCTAAAATGAGTAGATAGCATTGTTCTTTATAGCATTGTTCTTTTCATTGCAAGGTACTGGCTCTGTTGCCGCCTTCATTATAAGTTTATTTCTTGCCTTATGGCTTCCAGATGTCTATATTTTCAGTTTTAAGGGGAGAATTTGGTAGTCCTGCAGTAAACTATCACATGTACTTCTTTAACTAGATGATAGGACCCAACGATCAGTTATTTTTTGCCATTCTGGTAAGTAGTCCTGCACTTTTCCTTCCATTGGCATGGATGATAAAGGAACAAGGACAGCCTGGAAGTCAGGTGCGTTAACTTCTGTCTTGACACTTTTGGAAGTAGTCCTTCTGCTTTTGTTGTTACCTTCCTCCCAATTGGTATCTACTGTAAGCTGAGTTACCCTGTGAGTAATATCCTTGTCTGTAGGGATGAAAGAATCTGGATTCTCCTACTGAAAAGAGCATTGCCCATACAGTTGCCTCTGGCAATAAGAGTACGACTGTCTTCTCTGCAGAATTCCTAAGGATTTTTACCATATCTGTGTCTGTTTTTATTGTCTTAAGACTCCATCAACACGTTTGTCAAAACAATGTTGCCCATTAAAGGGACAAACAAGAACTCCCATTTTTACCTCTGGCCAGAATGAGGTGCTGCAGAGCCAATGATGCGGTTTTAAAACTGGTCTGGTAGCCATCTGTCAAGAGGAAGTCTTAGAAGCATCCAAGTAGGAGTCTATGAAGGCCGATGTTATTTCACAGTTTTGGAAAAGAGACTGTTCTTGCTCCTTTTAGTTGCCTGGCAACGTCTCAAGATATGGTGCTATATTCCACAAATGCCTATCATATTCCATTAGGATTGCTTTTGCGTTGTCAATCTTAACAGAAGTCACTGCCCAAACTGATTTTTGCCAATTGTGTCTAGTCCAAACTAATAGAGGGTAAGAGACTAAACATGACGCAGTGCCAGAATCTGCAATCTATGCACAGCTGAAGAAATAACTGATTACGTCTTAACATGGTGGAGTAAACATGCAAGGGTTGTGTCCAGAACCTTCTATTTCTTCTCCAATCTGAGATGAGTCGAGCCAGTGACAGGGCTCCTAATATAAGACATGGTCTCCTCCTATAAATAGTCAAGAAAAGTAATCATAAGGATCAATCTTTTATTTTTTTAGACTTTAAATCA